>NC_136431.1:62720000-62765000 GCF_052849685.1 Lactuca virosa | reverse complement strand
CGGGTTCCATTCATTCTCACACCTTTCCTCTTCCACTTTCTCTCTCTATACTCTCTCTCTAGCCTACCCTAACCCCCCTAAAGCCTAGGTAAACCCCCTAGCACCCGAAGGAAGCCCCGAGGCTCCCGAAGCCCCGAGAAAAGAGCTTCTTGACTCAGAAACTCTGCTCCGGCAGAGCCCGATTTTCGAGAAAAACCCGTTGTAAGTGAGTTACGCCTACCCTATCTTTAGTATAGCTTATGTTTATATATAGTAATGTTATTAGGACCTTATAATAAATATTTAGGCTATTATTATGAGTTATATAAGTGTCGTTATAATATCTTTTTAACCACTCGCGGTACGGGGAATTGGTTTGGAGGGTCGCTTGGGTTGTTGGATTTCAGAAGTGCTATATGCCAAAATGATCCTACCATCCGGTGTTCCATGTCTGGCCCCTGTCTGTACATAGTGGGTGAAGAGTATTGTGTTAACGCTTATACAATAGTAATAATAGTTAGACTATTAATTAGTCTCGTTGAACATTAGACTAAACTCTAGTGGTAATGATACTAGGTTTTGTCGAAAGAAGTTGTTTTAAGTAAACGAAGTGTTGTCCGAGTACCGAGTCACCACCTCATCAAGTGAGTGCATAGTTACTTTCATCTTACACATAGATATGAAGTATTTTAATATAAATTACGTGCTATGTATGCATATTTTCTGAATACTTGCTGTCTATGCTGAATGAAAGATTTTTATACATGTTTTAAATGATTTAAACTGTATATGTATTTTATATCTACAAAAATGTTGGGGTAAAACATGGGTAGATGAAATATGAGTTGGACGATAAGTTGATAGGTAATATAGACCATGAGGTAAGGGTGAGAGGTGGACGATGTGAGAAGCCTTTTTCCAAATGCTGGCCCCGTCATCTAGCAGAGTATGGATGACAACCACGGACTATTCTAGACAGTCCAGTGGAACACTAGCAGGCTCGCAACCTGTAGGTGTTGTGAACGATGTGTTCATCGGTGTACTCTAAAAACCCATTGACCTGTATTGCGAGTGGACTCTCGAAAACGATACTGTCAATAAACGAGATAACCCTGGCAGAGGCGCCTAAAGGAATCTACCGGCAGAAGGGCCTAATAGAGAACCTCATAACCCCGACAGATGCGCCTAAAGGACTATACCGGCAGATGCGCCCCATAAAGAATGTCACAATTTTGGCAGCTGCGCCTAAGTGATAATATTACCAGTTGTGCTTCACAGATGTGTCATTAGCAACGATGGATTTCGTGTCTCTTCCTTAGGATAATCCTTAGGAATGAATGAACGAGGAATAGCTGATTCTTAGGGTAGATCCTTAAGAGTAAATAAGATAATGGGGATGGGTAATTGGGTTGATTGATTGTTTGATGATTAAACATAATGATTATATTATTGTGGGTTGAAAACGCTATGTACTCACCAGGTTTCCCAACCTGACCCACACAAGCTTATTTGTATCACAGGTGTCGATACGAAGCCACTTTACACTGAGAGATTTAAAAGAGATGTAGATCACTAGTGTAAATAAATGTAAGTTCTGTTTATGCTTATGTTTCTGTATTGACAATGACATCCCAAGGTTTTAAAATGAATAAAAATACATTTCTTCGGAAATGCTTTGATAATGTATTTATCATGTTTTTCTGGGAACAAATTCCGCAACATTTTTATTAAAGAAGTACTCTGATTTTTATAAAGCATAAACAAAAAAAATATGTCTTTTCTGGCCATGAAAATGGGGATGTCACACAGTTCCAGCCATCACATTCGATTGTTCAACTAACCCACGAAGGTGAAGAACCCCCCCTCCTTCATCGCTTGTGTTACATGACAAAAACAACCCCTCTCACCATTAATGGCGACGAAAGCGATCGCCGTTTCTGCTACTCCTCTTCCCTGCATATGAATTCGTCGGCGACGAGTTGAATGAGACTAAGAAGATCACCTGCCTTGAAAGTTCTTCCTTAAACCACTGCCTAGTCACCTCACTGAAACTGCTTTGCTCCTTTGATCCACGCTAGTCAATTTAGAGACGATAAGAATCAAAAATGACTTTTTGATAAAAGATTATTTAGAATGAATAATCCTAAATAAGTTGTAGTGATCGTGACAAGGATTCCGGATATATAAAGAATGCCGAAATCCGAGTTATAACGAAGAAGTTATGACCTGTCGAAGTTTCGCGACAGAACCGGCACGACACAGCGCGACGTAAATAGTGAATTTACGATAGAGTGATATTTGGCTTTAGCGATCTAAACGAAAGTTGTAGAATACGTTAAACCGAGAGCGTGCATAAAAAGAACGGCTAAATCTTACTTCGTATGAGGAAGTTATGATTTTTCAAAGTTTCGACTTAGCGGTATGCAGCCCAAAGTTCGAATATGAGATCGAGTGATTTCTAGCCGAAACAATCTGAACAATAATCAAAGATCTCGTCGATAGTAGTCCAGCGGTGAAAAGACAGACGAAAACGGATGTCAGATGAAGGAGTTATGAATTTCTATCGGAGTTTTCCTGTCCCGGCCTACTAAAAATAATATAATAAAAAATAAATTCAAAATTAGCCGATGGAGTTTTAACGAGAGTTGTAGAGCATAATCTCACCTACGCGTGGATATAAAGAACGTCGAAAACAGAGCTCGTATGCGAAAGATATGAATTTCTGAAGTTCGGAGCGCGAACCCCGACACTGTGTCAGAGTTCACGACGTGAATAAAGTGTTCAAGACGTGAACTCAGTATTTATGACTTCTCTAGCCTGACAGACGCAAGTTGTGATGATGCACCTGATGACTACTGAACTCACGACGTGAATATTTGAGATTCACGACGTGAATCCAGAAAAATGGCCCTATAAATAGAAACCGAAGGGCAGCCGGCCATGGTTGCTAATTCCTTCACTCTCTCACTTCCGCTACCCTCTCTAGCCCTCTTGAAGTACCCCCGAAGCCCCGGTATCATCCCGATACCCGAAGCGAGTCCCGAAGCACTGAAGATCCCGAGAAGAAAAGAGTTTTCAAGCCGAAGCTCTGCCCACGAGAAGCCCGGTGTGTGAAGATATCCCGGTTTCACCGAAGAATACTGCTTGAAGAGCCGTAGTGCTGTTCGATAATCGTCTTATCAAGTGAGTGTATAGTCACTTTCATCTTAAACATAGATATGAAGTATCTTATAAAATACGTACTATGTGTATATATATATTGTTTGTTTATTAAGATGGATTAGACATACCTGATCCGGGAATATGGATTAGGTAAGGAGGTAAATTTTAGATCCGGGAGTACGGATTGTTTATTTTTGAACTATGTGTTCATTAGGTGATTTTGAACTATGTGTTCATCAGATATTTTTGAACTATGTGTTCATCCGATAAGGTATCATGTGCATAGTCCCTTTCATGAACATGATTCTAATACAAGTATTGATTAAAGTATTAAATATATATGTATGTGAAATATTTGTTATTGGCCGAAATATGTGTTAGATATATATTTGATGATATACAACGTGCGAACCAGTTATGGTTCAATATGTGTTAAGATGTGTATATATGATATTATACTTAAAACTCTGTGTTAAGTATACACTAGTTAGCGTTGCCTAAACGGAGATAGTATCGAAAATTGATTATAAGCTTCGTAGGTTTGCCTAGTGATGGGTTAAGACTTAAAAAGGGATGTTTAGTTCAATTAAGTTTGGACATTGGGTAGCCTCTTATTAAGAGTACGTGTGTGGTGAGATCGATGATCGGTGGAGTACGTCCTACGTACAGAAGTACATTTTATGTACGAAGTCCTTTTCAAAGCCTTGTGTCTTAGGTGTTGCTTGCGTCGGGGTATTATTATGTTCTCGGGTACGAGTCCTACGCATACCAGAGTACTATAATGTGCCAGAAGTATTATCATGTACAAAGTCTTTTTGACACTATTGTGTGTCGGTTACGGGAGCGTACGGGAGTACTCTATTAGTATTTTCCCATACTTTTTATTTTGAAAGAGCTTTGGAGTCATCGTTTCTTTTATGAAGTGATCAGACGAGCTTCATATGTCAGCATTTCTTTTAACGAAGTAATTGAGGGAACTTCGTAGACTGCCTAATAAAGTGTGTCAGTAAGAGACCACTAATAGGTATGCCTGGTGTTATATTGTTGGATAGGGTGAGTCTGGGGGTAAAATACCTCACGATATTCAGACCACTGCTAGGCAAAGTTCGATGCTGGATAGGGTGAGTCTGGGGGTAAAATACCTTACGATATTCGGACCACGGCTAGGCATTGTTATCTAGATAACTACCGCTAACTTAATTGTCTTGTGGTTCTTTTTACGAACGGAGGTTTGTGGTGAAACTTATTCCATTCCCCTCATTTGATGTCTTTATTGATCCTTGTTTGCTGCCAGGGAATTTCCGAAGCAGCTTCGTCAGTTCGTTGTTCATATCGATTCCTTAGACTAGATCTTGTAAGATCATTGTGTAGGGTCAGTATGTAGGGATCGACGGGATGGGATAGATTGTTTTAGAAATATGATATATATGTGCTAATTAATAATAGTGGTCTTTCCGGATTTAGATATACACTATTATCACATTGTTTTTGAACTAGGTGTTCATTAAGTATTTTGAACTAAGTGTTGACTAGGTGTTTTTGAACTAGTTGTTCATTAAGTATTCTCAAACTGAGTGTTTACCAAGTATTTCGATTTAAGTGTTCACTAGTTGTAATCTAAATATCCTGGCAGCTATGCCTAAAAGATTATATTGGCAGCTATAGATTTAGTGTCTTATAGATGAACGTTGAGAGTATGGATTTAGTATTGTGTAGATGAATATTGGTAACTATGGATTTAGTATTGTATAGATATACGTTGGTAGCTATGGATTTAGTACCGTGTAGATAAACCTTGGTAGCTATGGACTTAGTGCCTGTTGTATAAACCATGGCGACGATGTACTTCGTGCCTATTTGACATAAATTGCAGAGGAAAGCAATGTTGTCACCCCTTTGGTTGTCTATTCAAGATAAATTGCTGGTGAGAGAAATGTTGTCACTCCGATGGTTGTCCTATTTGACTTAAATTGCTAAGGAAAACCCTGAAGCAGAGTTGTCGCCCCATTGAAAAATCCTTAGACTAGGTCCGTTATAAGTAGATACTTTAGGGACGTAAAGTGAGGAATATGGGAACGGGTAATCACCTTAGGAGAATCCTTAGGAATGAATGAATTGAGGATAAATGATTATTAAGATATTTAAGAATAAAGAAGATAATGAGGATGGGAAAATTTGGTTAGATGTTTGATGTTTAAATATAATAAATTTATTTATTGTGGGTTGAAAACCCTATATGCTCACCAGGCTCTCAAGCCTGACCCACTCAGTTTTCTTTGCATTACAGGTAATGGCACAAGAGTATAAGTTGGTTGATTTGACGAGAGATTCTGGATTATAGACCAGTAGTTGTAAATAACTGATGTAAGGTTAAATTGTACTGTTTATGCTTTTTGGTCTGTATTGGAACATGACATCCTGAGGTTTTATTATTTAATGAAAAGTACATTCTCTTTGAGAAATGTTTTGATAAAGTTTTATCATATTTTGTTTGGGAACAAATTCCGCAACTGGTTTCTTTAAAAGATTACTCTGATTTTAAAACAAAGCATAAACAAATCGGTCTTTTCTGGCCGTGAAATTGGGGATGTCACACTGCCGATTGGAGATTAAACCATAGGGGTGGCCGGAGATCGGCTTCCCTCCTAGCGATCTGTAAAGCCTTTAGTGAACCACCCGCTCCCACCTTGGTCGCTGCCACTGTGAGGACTCCAACCATCGCCAGCCACTGATTTCGATCACCACCAACTCCTCCTTCCTCCCTTGTGTCATTCCCGTCGAGTGTAAGTCGAAAACGAAGCAGCAAAAGGGGTCGGTATTTTAAGAGATGAGAGAGAGAGAGAGAGAGAGAGAGAGAGAGATAAGTGGGCCCACTTTTATATTTATTAATAATAACAATTTTAAAAAGTAAAAGAAAAATGAAAACTAAATTCATTAAGGGTATAATAGTCATTTTAGTTTGGACAGGGACTAAAACTGCAAGCAAACTAGCTCAAAAGAACCACCAATTCAAAAAACTCGTGGTTTGGACCAAAACCCCTAAAAAATGCATACCACATGGACCATTTTTGCAATTTTGTCTTAAATGATTTATGACTTAGCGGTATTAAAAATTGATAGCGGTATTAAGAATTGACTGATATTATGTGTTTCTTAGCAAAAAAAAAATTAAGGGTTTAAGACTCTTTTGAGATGTAAGGTATATAATAAGGGTAATATTGCTGGTCTGTGTGACTGTTTTAAACATATAATAATAATAAAAATAAAATAAGTAATATAAAATTAATATGTTTAGGTGAATTCCTATTTCTCAATAATGTTGATTTTTCGACAACACGCTTCCTTATGTTAGACATAATAGTAATTAAGAACATTCAAATTTTCGTTTATCAACAGTGATTCTTGAATTTTGATTCAAATTGTATAGGAATTCATATTGATAACAGATAATGACTATGGCTTAAAGGGACAAAACTTTGGTCCTAAAACGGATTAATTTTAAAGTTTATTACTTTTTTTTTAAAAAAAAAAACTTTGTATTATATAAATAAAACTAATTCAAAATACGTTATTACTAAAAGTAATGTATTTTTTGTGTTTATAATAAAAAGTCACCATGTGGACATGTGGTTGCTTAACCAGGAGGTTGCTTTTGTGGATATTGGTCCCTATGAACAGTTTACTGTTTAAACTTACGGATGAGGGAACAAGATAACAACTTAAAGTCTCATACTTTTTGCTTTTCTTCCCCTCATCTTTTCCCTCAGAATTATATATATCACGTATGCGACTTAATATTCGATAAACAAATATTCTTTTAACATTAAACACATATGATTGTTTTATAAGAAGAATTTGAAAGAAAAGTCGTATCTAAAGATAACGCTTTCTTATTCGTTATCATACATTTTGCAAATTTAAGATTAAAGGATTAATGTTGATTTTGAAGGATCTCTATTTCCGTGGTCTACTTTCTTCAACATTATTATATTAGTTTTTAATGTCCGTTCCGGTGTGTATATATATATATATATATATATATATATATATATATATATATATATATATATATATATATATATATATATATATATATATATATATATATATATATATATTAAGGATATTGCCCATTTCTTGAAAATTAAGAGGTACAATACCTATTACCTCATGTACAATAATATTAAACTTATAATCACATCGTATAGCTATACACGGTATTAGGTATTAGATGGTACCCTAATCTTCTCTCTAACACACAACAGCCGCCATCACAAAATCGAAACCCTATTATTTCCGTCTCCTTCCTACACACAACACTACTCACCAAATCAAAGCCACCTGAAACGGACCCTAAAACTTCAATCAAGATTTTGGGTTCTTGCAATGGATTAGTATATTTAATTGATGGCACACGTGACATAATCATCTACAACCCATCAACCAGAAGGCATTTCAAGCCATTTCAATCACCTCAACAAGTTCTTCATTGCTCAAACCGGATCGAATTCGTGTATGAATTTGGGTGTGCATCAAAAAACCCTAATCGATCGAGCATATGGTGGCGAGCGTCCACCACTACCTCCTTTGCGCAAATACCTGATCCACGTCACCTGCCAAGCTTCCGCCTATGTCGTCGGCAGCGACTCCGTCGGAAACTCAAATTGGAGAAGAATATGGTCGTTGGGTTCTCTCTGCGTTCGTTCGAATCAAACCCATTCACGCCAACTCACCTTTCCTGAAACCCCACATGGAGGATGCTAATGGTGAGTCTTTCATTTCTTTCGATCGCCTTTCCCCCACATGCCCTTCCTTTTTCGTTTTTTTGTACTTTGCTTTTGCTTTCAATGTTGTTGATCATGTAATGTCCAAGTCGATCTTCTGATCTTCATTTTATATCATTGATTGCTTCTTGTCGAGCGGGTTTTCGTCTGTTGATTCCCAATTTAATTCCATATTTACCTAACAGATCCCATTTTCCCTTTGTTAGGTATTGAAATTGCCAATTCATAGTTAACAGTTTTCACAATTTTGTTTTTGTATTTAGTTTTATGTTTGCGTCAATGATCTTCTCATGGAGTAGTACTTTTACTACTTTAGACTTGACAGCTTACGAAAAAGGGTAAACGTCAAAGATGGAATTAAGTCGATGATAGTATATATTATGCATTTATAGCTATATCTATTTTTTTAAAAGGATCCACAATCTGATGATTGATGTTAAGATGAAACCTTGGTATGAATCGAAAACTTGTATCGGATCACAGGCTAAATCCCCCTTCAGCACTTCCAATTACACTAAATGTTCATTGGACACTAAAATCAAAATCGTCAATACATACTACATTTGATTCTTTCATTTTAACTGGTTTCTGAATCACTATAGTTGGATCTTTACTTCTTTAGTTTTATAATTAAATCTGGTCTCATTGTTCTTCCTTTTCTTGATTAGTTGTTGAAACTAAGGATGGAACCATCGCAGTTGCTTCTGCTTTTGCTGGACACTAGCAACATAGATGCTTCATTTTCCCTCCACGAACCCTAATCGGCATCTCAGTCGCAAGAGTTGATCCATGTTGCTCAATCGGGTAATTTATATTCAAATTCTGAGTTTAATTTGTTAATGGGAACTGTACATATATTATTGTTTCTTTTTAGCTTCCTTCTCATGTGAAAAAGTGAAGATTCTCATATGGAGCTTATTGATTTTGGGTTTTTTGATAATGGTATCGTAGGAAGTGCATATTATGTTCCACCAAAAGTGCTTCATATTCTGAGAATTTCTTATCCATTTGTACATTTCAGTCTCCTTTGCTATTCACAATCATGTCAGGTAAAGCATGTCTAAAATTGTGGTTAGTTTAATTTTAGGTTCATGAATTCTTTACAATTACCAGTTGCATCTTATTTTGATCCAAAGCAGTGATGATGTAAGGGAATTACAAATGATCTAATTTTTATAGCCTTGATTAAACAGAAGTAAAAGATGATGAGTATGAGAGAGATGATTGCTTCTGCAGGCTTCTTCTGGCAAAAATAAGATTGTAGGTGTTTTCTACAAGGCACATGAGTATGCTGAGATGAACCCCAATTTCTTGGGTTGTGCAGAAAATGCATTAGGCATTCGCAACTGGTTGGAATCACAGGGCCATGAGTACATAGTCACTGATGACAAAGAAGGACCAGATTGTGGTAAGCTCTTAATTTGACTCCATTTTTAAGTTCCTGACATTACATTTATTTTAAGTCTATATGTACTTATGTATACACACTCAGTTTTTGTTATCATTTCTCATTACAGAACTTGAAAAACACATCCAGTTTCAAGATTATTAGGTGATGCATCTTTCTATTTTTTTTGTTCATTTAATATATATTCGGTAATATCACTAAAAACAATGTAAATTTTATGTTTAAATTTGACACAGGTTGTGTTGAAGTTGTTGGATTTGTTACATCTGACGAACTTGCATCATGGGAAGATATTCCTCAAGGGGTAAACATCTGAAACTCCACTCCAACAAAAAAAAATTCCTGTTAACTTTGTTTCATAAACTGTCCGCTGATCTTATGCCCTTTTATGTTTCATAAAATAGTAATTTTTTATGCAAATAAGATAAATAAATTATGCTATATAGATTAATAAAATAATCTAATTTTATTGCTCTTTTTTGCTATATGCACTAATAACCAATTAGAATCTGGCCATGGCTGTTGTGCTGAAACTGTTTCCTGTTCTTTGTTGTTCTATTTTATAAATAAGATAAATAAATTTTGCTATATAGATTAATAAAATAATCTAATTTTATTTCACTTTTTCCATTTTTATTTATGAAACTTTTCATTACACATTGAAAAAAAAATCATGATTTTAATAAGGCTTAATAAAAAAAATAACAACATTTTCAACTAATGATTTTAATAAAACTTTGTTGCTTACATGTTTTTCAAAAAAAAATCCAATACAATTTTTTTATCTTTGAAAATGATGTCAATTTTGCGAAATAAAAAAAAATCACAATTTTTAATTATTTTTTAGTGAGGACTACTGATAAAGCAGTTTTTAATTATTTTTGGTATGATTTAAAATATTTTTGGTATTACTTAAAATATTTTTAGTATTATATTATCTTAATTAAAATATTATAATTTTGGTATGATTTAAAATATTTTTGGTATGACTTAAAATTAAGCAAATTGAGATCTAACAATAAATACTAACATTAAAAAAATATACTAAAATAATTTTTCAACTAATGATTTAAATAAAAATTTAATGCTTACACGTTTTTCAAAAAAAATCCAATACAATTTTTTTATCTTTCAAAATGATGCCAATTTTGCGAAATAAAAAAAAATTACAATTTTTAATTATTTTTTAGTGAGGACTACTGATAAAGTAGTTTTTAATTATTTTTGGTATGATTTAAAATATTTTTGGTATGATTTAAAATATTTTTAGTATTATATTATCTTAATTAAAATATTATAATTTTGGTATGATTTAAAATATTTTTGTTATGACATATGACAGTTATTAAACATATTTTTAAATTATTTTAGTATATTTTTTACTGTTAGTATTTATGGTTAGATCTCAATTTGCTTAATTTTGGAATGATTATTACTTTTCGAAATTATATCATAGAATACCTTTTTCCACCTATAAATCTAATATGCGTTCTTATTTTTTACTCTTACAGCACACAATTCACAAACAAAGAATCAGGAACAAGAAGACTACTTCATTGCATTGCATTGCATTTGTTGACACGAATTCAGGTTCTGTTACTTCTTCTATCACTTATAACTTGAAGTGTGTATGATATTTTATTTTTTACTTCTTCTGTTTGAAGTGATTACTTCTTCTATCACTTATAACCTGAAGTGTGTATGATATTTTATTTTTTACTTCTTCTGTTTGAAGTGATATACTTCTTTTGTTTTAAATGATAATCTTCTTCTCTCAAATAATACATGTATATAATATGTATATATATATATATATATATATATATATATATATATATATATATATATATATATATATATATATATATATATGATGGGTTTTATACAAACAATCCTATGTGTGCATGCAACCCTAGAGTTGGATCTATGTTATCACTATTAGTTATACAACATTATGAACACATAATAAAACCCTAATGATGCTTACTATTTTCGAAATTAACCAAAAGGTTAGATTACATACCTCTTGTTGTTATATTGTAATAACAACTTAAATCTTGAATCTTCTTGTCTTTGAAAGCAAGTACCACAAGTGTAGTACCTCTAATGGCTCACAAACACCAAGAGCAAATGGAGAGGTAATAGAGAGAGGGAAGAGGTGTGAAATTCGTCCCTAGGAACCCTTGGGAAGGCATGGACGAATTCATGAGCCTTAGGGGTCTTTATATAGGTGTAGAGATTAGGGTTTCAGTCCTTATCCTTATCTAGTTGCTTGCCCACCAAGTAACAATAAGATAAGCCTTGAAATCCCTTATCCTTTATCCTTTGGACGATTTCAAGGATCCTTATCTCCTTGAATTCGTTCAACCCATATTTAGGATAACCATTACCATATTTTGTAACTATCACATAATTACAATTCAGCCCCTCTAGTTTAATTAATTACACTTGATCACAAAATTAATTCTTAATTAATTATTGACCGATATTAATTAAACAAATATGATTTATCCTTTAATATATTATTCTTATAACATATTAATAAATCATAATAACCTCTTTCTCTATTATTTCTCCAGTCAAGTTGCTTTGGTGAAGGCAACCCAAAAGGACCATGCACAATCGGGTCAAGTACCTACCAAATATGGTTACAGGCTTAGACACTAATCCAACAATATATATATATATATATATATATATATATATATATATATATATATATATATATATATATATATATATATATATATATATATATATATATACATATGGGAAAAGTGAATATACCCTTAAGGGTATATAAGCTTAGATACCCAAACTCACTATAATACGTCGTTTTGTTTGATATATTCATTATAATGTTCTTAAACTCCGACCCCTAACTTGATTTACTTTCAAGATTTTCTAATTTTCACTATTATCTTCTTCTTACATCACATCTTTATGTCGAACACCTACTAGGCTATATATATTATAGTTAAAACTGAAAATTATTTAAAAGGAAAATAAATGTAAAATTTATAAAAATCTTGGAATTAAATCAAGTTAGAAGTTGAATTAGAAGAACATTGGACAATTACAATGTGTGTGTGTGTGTGTATATATATATATATATATATATATATATGTGTGTGTGTGTGTGTGTGTGTCTGTGTGTGTGTGTGATCCGTTGAGAACTCATAGTTTTCCGAGAACCCGAGAACTAAAGGTGGAGTGTTAGATCAAATTTAACTCATTCAGGGCATGATCGTCATCTTACCAATTTCGTTTAATGTTTAATTTTTTGAGCTATTGGAAATATTAATAAAAATATCTAAAAATTAACATAATAAATTAAAATTTTGGATTTTTTTTAAAAGATAATAATTTTCGCTTTTTATGTAAAAAAGTCTTTTAAATTTTTTTTAGAAAACATGACTATTTTAAAAAAATAGTAAAAAAATAATTTTTTTTAAGACTGCAATTTTTTTAAAAATTTGCTGTTTTTTTCAAAACAGTAAATTATACACAAAAACTGGAATATTTAAAAAAAACTATAAATTTTTGATCAAAAAAGTCAACGTTTCGGTGTATATACACATATTTCTTATACTATAATGTTCGTAAAAAAATCATAAAAAAAACCTCATTTTTATTTACTAATCTATAAACACAATAATAAAAGTATTTTATTTGATACAAAATAAAATATAAAAAACAAAAAATGCTACAAAGATCAAAGTGTTATCAATTATTCGTATCAAGATTTCCCTATTTTCTTCAATTTAGAACTTTAGACCTCTTCAATATTTTCCACAAATTCTTCCAAATCTACAAGAAAATTAAAAAAAAATTAATTAATGCAAGAACACCGACAAAAATGCATATGTATATATTATGTAAAATTCATATGTGATTATATCATATAAGATTTACATGTGATTATATAATGTGATATTCATATGTGGTTGTATCTTTTAAGATTCAAATATGAAATTGACAAGAATTAAAAAAAAACAATTAACGAAGAACACTCACATAAAATGCGTGTGTGCATATAGACGTAATTCATATACGATTCACTTGTGATTTACATGTGAATCACATATAATTCATATGTGATTCACTTGTGATTTACATGTAAATCACATCTAATTCATATGTGATTTACATGTGAATTACATGTAATTCATATGTGAATTACATATGACTCCTATGTGAATCACATGTGATTCAGATGTGAATCGCATGTGATTTACATATGAATCACATGTGATTTATATGTGAATCACATATGAATCACATGTGATTCACATATAAATCAGATTTAATTCACATATAAATCCCATGTGATTCACATTTAATTCACATATGAATCACATGTGATTCACACATAAATCACATGTGATTCACATGTGATTCAGATGTGAATCACATGTGATTTATATGTGAATCACATGTGATTCATATCTGAATTAAATGTGATTTTTATCGATCGGACATTATAATGTCACCAACCCTCTAGGTTTATGTAAAGGAATTATATGTGATTCAAGAAAAATAATTATGAAAAAAACATAGGAAAATAGTAAAAAGAAAGAAATTTTAATAATAAATCAAATATGGATAGCGTTATAACATAATGTCGCCAACCACTCACCACTTTCATCCAGCTCAATAACATAATGTTTCTCATTCAACTCCTTGAATACACCTTTAGTTCTTTTACAATATCGGTTGAAAACCATAAACAACAAATTGTTAAAACATATTGAAATAGAATATTTTGTAGAAATAGATAAATGAAAGTGGTTTTGTTTTACTACACCAAGTATGTACAGTGAAGAGTTCATATTCCAATAGTAACAAACATAAAGGAAATTCATAACTAAACAGAATAGTGTCAATAATATAAGAATAATTACTTGTGTAGTTAAAAAAGAAGGATTGAAAGACAAATCAAAACAGTAACACAGGAGCAATTTCGACATCGAATTCAGATTTTCAAGACTAAATCCATGGAAACCTAATTACAATTTTATCCATTATCACAAGGAAATTCCAATCTCAATGAATCTAAATTTCACTAAAGAAACCTCAGATCCATATATATCGTCAATAAAGTATAATTATTATAACAATCAAAGGACGTAAGAGAATCACTTTGAGAAAAAAAACTGATTATTGGACGCTCAATAGAAACAAAGTTGATAAAGCTCTGTGATTGTCCAGTGAACAATAGTTTCGTTCTTGAGATCGATCGGAACTGTCTCGTTGTTATATTTCATCAAAAACATATCCAGTCAAAATTAACCAAAGACAAAAAGGAAAAATACTCAAAACATTGGATAAGAAACCTACAATTCTCAACAAAGTTTAAATAATCAGCAGAGGCCATTGGTACTTACTAGACGAGCTTCACTGTTGGTGTGAATGCAGAAATGACTTGTGGTTAACAACTTGCCGTAGAACGCAAAGGGAAAGAGGAATTTTCATGTTTTAAGGCTTTCACACAAGAGAACGATTGACTAATCGTTGTATATTAGACATGTGTTGTTGTTTGTATTTATGTTCTACTCCCAGCCAACTAGAAAGGTGGAGATGTGAATCGGCCGTCGGAGCTGAGCCGGAGATCAATCGTCGGTGACGCTGAGAGAACGTGAGGCTGTGATGGAGGAGATATCGTCTGGTTTGCCAACGCCGCCAAAATTTAGTCAGGATTAGAAGGCATTACAGAGGAAGAAAAGGAAGAGATCTCTGATAATATGGAGGTGCCATGTTGGTTTTGGAGATAGAGAAAGAGCTTTGACGTTCACCTTCCTTGATTAAATGAATAGGGGAGACAGTTGATGAATGAGAATATCGATTTCGGATGTTGGTTCTGGATTGGGAAGAAACAACGATGAAGCTGAGAGAGAAAGAACTATGACGAGATGATCGAGGGATTTAGGAGTGGAAAAGAGTTTTGATTGATTTGGGGAGAAAGATCTGATTTCAGTACCACAAATGCCCTTCGATTAACTTTAATCCTATACCCCCGTGTTTAATTTCTTCAAATATTTACAAAAATGACACAAAACATCTCAGCCTTCTATTATTTAATCTAACGGCCCTCGTTTGGTTCTCGGGTTCTCGAGAACTATAAGTTCTCAAATGATCCTTCATACATATATATATATATATATATATATATATATATATATATATATATATATATATATATATATATATATATATATATATATATAACATCCCAAAAAATACAGGTAAAATTTTGTTTTTAAATTCATTCAATTCATAAGAGACCGATACCAAAATATTCAAAATAGTCACACTATAACATATTATCAGACAAAAAATAGCAAAATCACTAAGTGCGGAAAAACATAGAGTGATGCGGTGCGATCAGGCCGGACCCTTCCCCTTCGAAGGAAGTAACTAAAACAGAAACTGAAATCTATAAGCACAAAGCTTAGTGAGTTCCCCCACCATACCACATACTAAAAAAAACGTACTGCCAAGCATATATGGGTGCTGGCCTACCCCTTCGGTCTATTTCAACCGGATACTGCCAAGCATATATGGGTTCTGGCCTACCCCTTCGGTCTATCTCAATCGGATACTGCCTAGCATATATGGGTGTTGGCCTACCCCTTCGGTCTATTTCAACCGGATATCAGGTCTATTTCACCTCGACTACTACCACATAATATCATATTAGTAATCACAGAGTCATCAAGCAAATGTAGACATACTGACAATTATCACAAAGACAATCATCACACTATAACATAAACTAGTGGGCCGACCTTGGTGCCTTCAACCCACAGCTAGTGCGAAGGAAGACTCACCTCAGACTGTGGGTGTCAAATCACACTCAGCAGATGACTCGCGAACTCCTCTCCCTATTGCAAAAGCACAAAACCCTAATTAGAAATTAGGTCAGAATCTAACCCGAAGGTCAAACACCCTAATCCTTGACTTAAGGAAAAAAGGATCCTTCACATTTGCCTTATTGGGCCTCCTTCTATTTAAGGCCCAAATCTACACAAAAACCCAAAAAGGCATCCAAGCCCACCATAGGGTCTTTAAGGCCCAATATGGCCCAAGGATCCCAACCATGGCCTTAGGCCCAAAAATGACTTGTTACACTCAGTGGGCCCGAGGCCCAACTTACTCAAGTCTAAAGCCCAATCAGTAAACGAGCCCAAAATATTCCAAGCCCACAGATTGCGTGCGCGCTGCATACTTGGCTTGTACGCCCAGTGTATGCTGGTGTTGACCAGGGGTTGAGGCGCTGACCCAATACGCACAACATACACCTGAGTACGCATGGCGTACTGGTCTGCCACCCTATTCTAATTTCCATGACTTATTCCCTTAAGACCTCACGTCCAAAACTTAGGGTTTATCTCAGACATACGTATGCCATGCGTACTCCACGTACGCCCAACATACGTGGTTATGATCCGCAACCAATCTGTGGCTAGTACGCTAGGCGTACTCAATGAGTACGCCCCGCGTACTGCCCAAGGGACTAATTTGAAAGAAATTTTACATTAGGGACTTAAAGGGAAACTTAGCAAAACTTGGATGTTACAATTCTCCCCCACTTGAATCAGACTTCGTCCTCGAAGTCCGTTGATCCAAATAACTCTGGGTAATGCTCCCTCATCTCATCCTCCGGTTCCAATGTCCACTCCGAACCCCTGTGGTGTTGCCATTGCACGTTAACCAGATCGACAATCTTATCCCGCAAGGATTTTGTCTTCTTGTCGAGGATCACTACAATTCTCTCAATGTAGTTCAAGCAGCCATCCACCTAAATGTCCTCCAATGGAACCACGTCAGAATCATCAACCAAACATTTTTGCAGCTGCGAGACATGAAAGGTACTGTGAATCTGACTAAGCTCCTATGGAAGGTCCAGTCGATACGTCACCCTGCCCTCCTGGGATATAACCCTGAAAGGACTGATATACTTGGGGCCCAGCTTGCCCCACTTCCTAGATTGAATTACACCTTTCCAAGGTGACACCTTCAGGAGAACCATATCCCCAACTTGTAACTCCAAGTCTGATCGGCTTGTCAGTATAGTTTTTCTGCCAAATATGAGCTGTCTGAAGTCTGCTACGAACCTGCTGAATTAGCTCGGTCGTCTTGAGTATCACCTCGGTACTCCCCATAACTCTCTGTCCAACCTCGCCCCAACATATCAGGGTCATGCATTTCCTCCTATAGAGCATCTCCAAAGGAGGTCGATTGATACTGAAAGTTCCGCTAATGGAAGATATGTATCCCAACTATGACCGAAATCCAGAACACACGCCCAAAGCATATCCTCCAATGTATGGATGGTCCGCTCGCTCTGACCATCTGTCCGCGGGTGAAAGGTCGTGCTAAAATGCATACAAGTACCCAACTCGTCGTGAAATCTCTTCCAAAATCTGGAAGTAAATTGGACATCCCTGTCAGAAACCGGCACCCCATGCCGTGCCACAACCTCCCTGATGTATACCTCAGCTAGCTTCTCTTCAGAGATACTCTCCTGGATCGAGATAAAATGCACTCTTGTTCAATCGATCCATAATTACCCAAATTGAATCCACACCGCGCGTAGTCCGAGGCAACTTCGTAATGAAGTCCATAGTAATCTCTTCCCATTTCCAAACGGGAATATCCAACAGTTGCACCTTGTTGTGAGGTCGCTGATGCTCGGCCTTGACTTTCCTGCAAGTCAAGCACCTCTCCACGTACCAAGCTACATCCCGCTTGATGCAGGGCCACCAATAATCAGGACGAAGATCCCTATACATCTTCGTCTCCACAGGATGAATGGAGAATCTCGATTTGTGTGCCTCCTCTATCAGAACCTGATGCACACCACCGTAGTAAGGAACCCACACTCTCTGATGGAGAGTCAATAAACCTCGACTATCATAATCGAAGGAAGCCCCCTAACCCATAATGTGCTCACTCTTATGGTGCTCCTCCTTCATAGCCTCAATATGTGTCTTCCGAATCCGCTCCAGAAGCTGAGTAATCACTGTCATCCTCAGACGGATATCCCTAATCGGAGCCGCGACTGCCTTAAGGCTAAGAGAATCGGCCACCACATTGGCCTTCCCCGGATGGTAAAGGATCTCACAATCATAATCCTTCACCACATCCAACCACCGACGTTGCTTCATGTTCATATTTGGCTGATCCATCAAGTACCTCAGGCTCTTGTGATACTTGTAAATAGTACAACGGACCCCATAAAGGTAATGTCGCCAAATCTTGAGGGCGAAAACCACAACCCCCATCTCCAAATCGTGTGTCGGATAGTTCGCCTCATGAGGCTTCAGCTACCTCGAGGGGTAATGTAATATCCCAAAATGCAAGATCAAAAATTTCATTTTCAATTTAATAATTCATAAAATAGATTATTGAAAACATCATCGAATTATCTCATTTAATAAAAACCCGTAAGTCATATGTCTCAAAAACATGTCATAAGACAATAATGTCAGAGTACAAATCCCAAGAACATCATAGTGCGGAAAGTCGGGGTGTGATGCGTTGCAGTCATGTCGGCTCCTTTTCCTTCGAAGAAGAAGTACCTGAAACCAAAACTGTAAGCCGTAAGCACGAAGCTTAGTGATTTCCACCATCATACCACATACCATACAATAACATACTGTCAGACATATCTGGGTGTCCGATCTACCCCTTCGGTCTCTTTCAACTGGTAACAACCTAGCATATCTAGGTGTTGGCCTACCCCTTCGATCTCTTTCAACCGGATACCGCCTAACATATCTGGGTGTTGGCCTACCCCTTCAGTCTCTTTCAACCGGATACGGGGACTATGTCACCCCTACCACTACCACATAATACCCTAACATATACATATAAATCACATACTTGCATAGCATATCTGGGTGATGGCCTACCCCTTCGGTCTCTTTCAACTGGTAACCGGGGACTATTTCACCCCTACCACTACTGCATAATAACATAGCATACTAGTACATAAAGCATAACAGATAGTGGCATACCAGAAAATTATCACAAAGACAATCATCTCAACTATAATCACCTACTAGTGGGCCGATGTTGGTGCCTTAGACCCACTTCTACTGGAAGGTAACTCACCTCGATAACTGGAAGTAGCTGCAAAAACTCTGGCTCCGGATATCACCCGACTCAAGCCCCTATACATAGAAGATTTCCTTTTATCCCCTTTTCATAATCATAACCCCTTAAGGGCCAACTTTAGTCAAAGTCCAAGTCAAAGTCAACATTCTGGTCAAAGTCAACCTTCTAGGTTGACTCAACTCGCCGATTTCAATAAATCATAAACCCTGAAATCGCAAACCAACTCGTTGAGTTTCTCATGAACTCGTCAAGTTTCTCCTATCACAGAATCGGGACTTTCCAACCCCACTCGTCGAGTCTGTCCTAAACTCGTGGAGTCTTTCCTTTTCCAGAATCGGGGTACTTCGACCCAAGTCGTCGAGTTCCTCTCTGAACTCGTCGAGTTCTTCAGTCTGTTAGGCTTTCTTAATGGATTAAGTCACAAATCTTCAGATCTAAGCTCCATAATTCATAAACATAATGGAAATGTCCTTAGAAGGGTAAAGTTTCCAACTTTACCCGTTAATACCCTTCCTTAAGATATATAGCTCAAACCCTAACTCTAAAAGGTCTAGATCTTGATCCAAAAGCCATTTATACTTCAAGATAGGGTGTACAAACAGAGATCTGGACCTTAGAGACTATATGAACACATAAAGTCTCTGTCTTTCTCTCCATGCATGGCCTTTTGGAGCTTAAAAGGCCAAAATGATACTCTAAGGCTTGCATGGGGCTTCAATGGCCATAAAGTTTGCACCTTTATGCCATGAAAGCCCTTCTAGACCCTAGATTTGAAAGGATATTCACTTGGGACGTCCAAGTCCCAAAAGCTAACAATCTTGGGCAAAAATATGGAGAAAATGCCCTAAAGCTAGATCTAAGCATATAATATGCAAGATAGGAGCTTTATACATTAGATGAACCATAAATGAAGCTAGATTTATGGATCTACTCTTCTCCAACACTTCCTTGCTCCTTCTTCAAGTGTCTTCTTCTTCAAAACCGCAAAGAATGCACCAAGAATGGCTCAAAACTCTCAAAAGTGTATTAGGGTTTCGTAGCTAGGGTTTGAGATGATGGAGGCTTTATATGAGGCCAGCCTTTGGAGGTTAAGGTGTTTAGATAGGGTGCAAAACCCTGAAAATTAGGGTTTCATTCTGCTAGTCCTACTCGTTGAGTTGAGGCTCTCAACTCATCGAGTAGACTTCACAATCCGCGTCCCAAATCCATCTCTACTCGACGAGTTTGGGGCCTCCAACTCGTCGAGTTTCTAAACAAAAATGAATAACTTATAATTTTAAATAGATACCAGGAACCGGGCGTTACAAATCTCCCCCACTTATTTCAGACTTCGTCCTTGAAGTCTGCTGCGCCTGGAAATAGCTCTGGGTAGTGCTCCCATGTCCATTCTGAGCGCTTGCAGTGCTACCACTGCACCATCACCACCTCTACCCTCTTGTTCCTCAGATCCTTTGTCTTCCTATCGAGAATGGCTACTGGCCTCTCGATGTACTTCAGGTTGTCATCCACTTGAATATCCTCTAACGGCACAACTGCGGAGTCATCCACTAAGCACTTCTGTAGCTGGGATACATGAAAGGTGTTGTGGATATGACTAAGCTCGGCTGGCAGATCCAGTCGATACGCAACCCGGCCCACCCGGGCCAATACCCTGAACGAAACAATGTATCTGGGGCCCACCTTGCCTGTGACATCCCCAATTTCACGGCCAGAAAATATCAATTTGCTTATGCTTTGTTTTTAAAATCAGAGTAATCTTTTACAAAAAACAGTTGCGGAATTTGTTCCCAAAACAAAACATGATAAGAATTTATCAAAGCATTTCTTTAAAGAAATGTATTTTCATTATATAACAAAATCTTGGGATGTCATGTTCAATACAGACCAAAAGCATAAACAGAACAACATAGACCTTACACAGTTAATTATAACTACGGGCCTATAATCCTTATCTCTCGTTACGTCAGCCAACTTATGCTCTTGTGCCACAACCTGTAATACAAAGAAAACTGAGTGGGTCAGGCTTGGGAGCCTGGTGAGCATATAGGGTTTTCAACCCACAATATTATATCTTATATATATATATATATATATATATATATATATATATATATATATATATATATATATATATTCAATCATCAAACGATCATTCCAATTACCCATCCCCATTATCTTCCTTACTCTTAAGGGTCTACCCTAAGAGTCATCTATTCGTTCACTACGTATTAGGCACTAAGACAATAGCTGCCAGGATTCTTTATTAGGCACTAAGACAATAGCTTCCAGGATTCTTTATTTGGCACTAAAATAATAGCTGCCAAGGTTCTTTCGTAAAGCACTAATTCCATAGCTGCTATGGCTCATTCATCGGGTACTAAATCCATAGCTACCAGTGTAGGTACTAGGTCCATAGCTACCAACGTTTATCTAACAGGTACTAAGTCCATAGCTATCATCGTCTATCTAACAGTACTAAATCTATAGCTATCATCGTCTATCTATCAGTACTAAATCCATAGCTACCAGCGTTCGTCTATACGGTACTAAATCCATAGCTACCAAGGTTCATCTATACAGTACTAAATCCATAGCTACCGAGGTTTATCCTTACAGTAATAAATCCATACCTACCGGTGTAGGTACTAAGTCCATAGCTACCAACGTTTGTCTATACGGTACTAAATCCATAGTTACCAAGGTTCGTCTTTCGTCTCATCCTCAAACTCATCCGTCATCACACACCAACTAATTCGTCTACCCATGTTCTACCCAACATATTTGTAGATATAATATACATATACAGTTTAACTCATTTAAAACCTATATAAAACATCCATTCCACGCTTATCTCAAATAAACAACAATATATAAACACATAACACGTATTTCGTAGCAAATACTTAATACTTATATGTTAGAAGAAAGTAACTATACACTCACTCATAACATAGATATAATACATTCAACCAATACTTGTACTAAGATCGTGTTTATGAAAGGGACTATACACTCACTTGATCAGAAGATGATCGGACAGCACTACGGCTCTAAGAGTAGAAGTTCTTCTATGAAACCGGGATATCTTCACACACCGGGCTTCTCGCAAGCAGAGCTTTGGCTCGGAAACTCTTTTCTTCTCGTGATCTTCGGGCTTCGGGACTCGCTTCGGGTCTCGGGATGATACCGGGGCTTCGGGGGGTTAAAATAGGGCTTAGAGAGGGTATCGGGAGTGAGAGAGTAAGGGAGGAGCAACCAAAATCGGCTGACCCTTGAATTCTATTTATAGGGCCATTTTTCAGCTCTCACGTCGTGAATTTTAAGTTCTCACGTCGTGAACTTAGTCTTCACTGCATGCGTCATCATAGGTTGCGTCTGACAGGCTCTGAAATGTCAAATCACTGAGTTCACGTCGTGAACGCTGTATTCACGTCGTGAACTCTGACACAGTATCGGGGTTCGCACCCCGAACTTCAGAAATTCATAACTTTCGCATACGAGCTCCGTTTTCGACGTTCTTTATCTCGATGCGTAGGTGAGACTATGCTCTACAACTCTCGTTTAGACTCCGTTGGCTAATTTTGAATTTATTTTTATTATATTGATATTATATTATTTTTAGTAGGCCGGGACAGGAAAACTCCGTTCGAAATTCATAACTCCTTCATCCGAACTCCGTTTTCGTCTGTCTTTTTATCGTTGGACTACTATTGATGAGATCTTCAATTCTCATTTAGAAAGTTTTGGCTAAATATCACTCGACCTTAATCTCGAGTTTCGGGCTGCATACTGCTAATGCTGAAACTTCGAAAAATCATAACTTCCTCATACGAAGTCAGATTTAGACGTTCTTTTTATGCACGCTCTCGGTTTAACGTATTCTACAAATTTCATTTAGATCGCTAAGGCCAAATATCGCTCTAACGTAAATTCACTATTTACGTCGCGCTGTGTCGTGCCGGTTCTGTCGCGAAACTTCGACAGGTCATAACTTCTTCGTTATAACTCGGATTTCGGCGTTCTTTATATGTACGGAATCCTTGTAACATATACTACAACTTAGTTAAGATTACTCCTTCTAAATAATCTTCCATCAAAAAGTCATTTTTGATGCTTATCGTCTCTAAATTGACTAGCCCGGATCTACGGGCGTTACATTGCCCCACTTTCTGAACCGTATGACACCTTTCCAAGGTGATACCTTCAGGAGGACCATATCTCCTACCTGAAACTCCATGTCTGATCGACGTCTGTCGGCATAGCTCTTCTGCCGACTCTGGGCCGTTTGGAGCCTACTCCGGTTCTGCTGGATCTTCTCTGTCGTCTTGAGTACCACTTTGGTACTCCCCATGACCTTCTGTCCAACCTCACCCAAGCATATCAGGGTTCTGCACTTCCTCCCATTTAGCATCTTAAAGGGGGGACAGTCGATGTTGGCATGGTAGCTATTATTGTTGGAAAACTCTGCCAAGGGAAGGTAGGTATCCCAACTACCACCAAAGTCTAAAACACATGCCCGCAGCATATCTTCCAAAGTTTGGATGGTCCGCTTACTCTGACGATCCGTCTACGGGTGAAAAGTTGTGCTAAAGTGCAGGCGAGTACCCAACTCGTCATGAAATTTCTTCCAGAATCTGGAAGTGAACCGTATATCTCGGCCAGAGATCACAGAAACTGGCACCCCGTGCCGACCTACTACCTCCCTGATGTAGATGTCAGCTAGCTTCTCGGCCGAAATGCTCTCTTGAATCGGTATGAAATGGGCACTCTTGGTCAACCGATCCACGATAACCCAAATTGAATCCACTCCCCGTGCGGTCCTGGGAAGCTTTGTGATGAAATCCATAGTAATATCCTCCCATTTCCACACAGGGATATCCAACGGTTGTGTCTTGCCGTGAGGTTTCTGGTGTTCGGCCTTGACCTTCCTACAGTTCAAGCACCTCTCAACGTACCAGGCTACATCCCGCTTCATGCAGGGCCACCAGTAATCAGGACGAAGATCTCTATACATCTTCGTCACCCCGAGATGGATAGAAAACCTGGATTTGTGCGCCTCCTCCATCAAAACCTGGCGCACACCTCCATGATATGGAACCCACACTATACGATGGAGTGTCAATAGCCCGCAACTATCATAGTCGAAGGAGGAAATCTGCCCCACAATACGCTCACTCTTCTGATGTTCTTCCTTCATAGCCTCCTACTGACCCTCTCGAATCTGCTCCAAAAGAGGAGTCACCACTGTCATCCTCAGGCAGATGTCTCTGATCGGGGCTGCGAATTCCTTGCGGCTAAGTGCATCGGCCACAACATTGGCCTTCCCCAGGTGGTAAAGGATCTCGTAGTCGTAATCCTTCACCACATCCAACCATCGCCGCTGTCTCATGTTCAGATTTGGCTGATCCATCAGATACCTCAGGCTCATGTGAGGCTTCAGATGCCTCGAAGCGTAGGTGATGACATGCCCTCTATGCATCAACACTGCGCCCAAACCCGAGATGGACGCATCACAATATACCACAAAATCGTCAATGCCCACTGAAAGGGCTAAGATCGGTGCCTCGCACAACCTCTGCCTCAAAGTCTCAAACGCCGCCTACTGCTCAGGCCCCCAGCGAAAGACTACAGCCTTCTTCATTAGTCGGGTCAGGGGTACCGCTATCTTGGAGAAATCCTTAATGAATCTTCGATAATAGCCTGCTAATCCAAGGAAACTCCGAATCTCAGATGGAGACTTCGGAACCTCCCATCTCATCACGGCCTCCACTTTGGTTGGTTCAACTAGAATACCGTTTTGGTTGACAAGGTGCCCCAGAAACTGCACCTCACGCAACCAGAACTCGCACTTGGAGAACTTGGCGTACAAGCTCTCCCTCCTCAGGGTATCCAACACCTCTCGCAAGTGCTCCTCATGTTGCTCCTGCGTCTTGGAGTAAACCAAGATGTCATCAATAAAGACTATCACAGACCGATCCCGCATCGTTCTGCATACGCGGTTCATGAGGTCCATGAACACGGGAGGAGCATTGGCGATCTCAAAGGGCATCACCACAAACTCGTAATGACCGTAGCAAGTCCGGAAAGCAGTCTTATGTATATCCTCATCTCTGACTCTCATCTGGTGATATCCTAAATGCAAAGCGATCTTAGAAAACCATGATGCCCCCTGAAGCTGATCGAAGAGGTCGTCAATCCTCGGAAGTGGGTAACGGTTCTTCACCGTTACCTTGTTCAGCTCTCGGTAGTCTATATACATCCGATAGGACCCGTCCTTTTTTTTCACAAACAGAATTGGGGATCCCCAAGGTGAACTACTCAGTCTGATAAATCCCTTGTCTAACAGCTCCTGCAGCTGTGTAGACAATTCCTGCATCTCGGGAGGAGCCAACCGATATGGTGCCTTGGCTATCGGTGCCGCACTAGGAACGAGGTCAATCCGGAACTCCACATGTCTCTCCGGAGGTATCCCAGGAAACTCCTTTGGAAACACATCCGGGTACTCCCACACAACTGGTACATCGCTCACGGTCGCCTTACCCTCCTCCCGGGTATCCATGACATAGGCGACATATCCTGCGCAACCCTACTGAAGGTAGCGCCTAGCCCTCGATGCTGAACACAAAGTCGGCCCACGCTGCGACCTCTCGCCCTAAATGACTAGCTCTCCCCCACTTGGGGTCCTGACGCGAACCAACTGCTGCTCACAGTTGATCACCGCCCCATTAGGGATCAGCCTATACATACCTATGATAACCTTGTTCCCCCTCAAAGGAATGGGAACCAACGCTCGTCATACATCCTCAGGATACAATCTCTATAAACCTTTGACGCCTGGACGGATCGGTCGTCCGGAATCTCGACCTCTAAAGAATAATCTAACCTGCACGTAGACTCGGCGAACCTCTTGATGAGTGCAAGAGATACGAATGATCGGGTAGCCCCCGAGTCAAATAACACCAATACTGGAATACCGTTCACATGGAAAGATCCTAACAGAATACATGAAACATGAAACACAAATATCAAAACTAGTATATCAATAAATATAAGGAGAAGAAACATACCCGTCACCACGTCTGGTGCGGTACGCGCCTCCTCGGCGGTCAACTGGAAGGTTCGACTCCTCACCACTGGAGCATCTATCTTTCCTTGTCGGCCATCCGTGATCCGCAGGGTCGCTGGAGCTGGCGCCGCCACTGGCACTCCTGATGTCAATCTCGGGCAGTTGGCCTTTTTATGGCCCTTCTGATTGCAATGAAAGCAAATCAGGTCTGATGTTTGAAAGGTGGGGGTAGGGGCAGTACAATCCCTGCCAAAGTGCACAAGCTTGCCGCACTTATAGTAGCCCGATCCCCATAGTCTGCACACTTCCTCATGCGACTTGCCGCATTTCCCACAGCGGCTCCGGCCCTGCTGGCCCTTCGACCTAGAGTCAAATCCCTTGGGTTTCTTCCCCGAAACCCCAGTCACCTGCACAGTCTCTGCCTTCCTCTTCCTGATGTTCTCTATATCAATCTCCCTCTCCCTCGCCCTCCCTATCATGTCATCCAAATTCGGGCATGCCGAGTAGGGATGAGATTTAGAACCGATAAACCGGACCGGAACCGGAATCGGAATCGTTAGAACCGGAATATATAGAACCGGTTCCGGTTCCGGGTTTAAAAATTGGCTTTATCTGGGTTCCAGGTAATCCGGGTTTGGGTCCATCGGGTCCGGGTAAGTCGGGTCTAAAAATCGGAACCGGTGTTAGGAACCGGAACCACTTTTAGGGTCGGAACCGGTTTTTGTCATACATTTAAAAGATGCATATCTCATTCGTTTCAACTCCGATTGACATGCGGTTTTTTCCAAAGTGTAGTTTAGAGTTTGTACATGATTTTAGACTATAAATTTGCCATTTTTAGTTTTATATTCATTGACTTACAGTCCCCCAAAGTCGAGATATCAAAGCTGAAAGTTTTTAGTTTTTCAATTTTTTGTATTCTGTGAAAGTGTTAAAACATGCATATCTCATTCGTTTAAAGTCGGATTTACATGTGGTTTTTTCCAACTTGTAGTTTACAGTTTGTACATGAGTTTAGACTATAATTTTGTCATTTTTGGTTTAATATTCAATGATTTTCAGTCCCCTGAAGTCGGGATATCAAAACTGAAAATTTTCAACTTTTCAGCTATTTGTTTTTGTACTTTGTATTATGTGAAAATGTTAACACATGCATATCTCATTCGTTTAAAGTCGGATTAACATCAGGTTTTTTTCAGAGTGTAGTTTAGAGTTTGTACATGATTTTAGACTATAATTTTGTCAATTTTGGTTTCATATTCAATGATTTACAGTCCCCCAAAGTTGGGATATCAATATGAAAATTTTCAAAGTTCAACCCACTAAATAGTAAGTAATTACAAAAAAAATCCGGTTTTTCCGGGTTTTCCGGTTCTAAACCCACTTTATCCGGTTCCAACTTACCCACTTTGATGTTTCCGGGTTTTCCGGTTCTAGACCCACTTTACCCGGTACCGTACCCGTAACCGAACCGGAACCGGTTCCTATATACCGGTCCGATTTCTGGTTCTACAAAATCTTGTTAACCGGTTCCGGGTTTTCCGGGTCGGGGTCTATCCGGTCTGGGTTTGGACCCACTTTCATCCCTAATGCCGAGTAGCTTACATGTTTCCAAATGTCAGATCTCAGCCTGTCATGGTACCGAGTCTTTTTCATCTCTTCATCAGCCGCATACTGAGGCACCAGTAAAGCCCTCTCCCTGAACTTGGCGGTAATCTCCGCTATTGACTCAGTAGTCTGCCTCATATCCAAGAACTCCCTGGCTAGTTGTTGGATCTCCACAGCTGGCGCAAACTCAGACCTAAATCTGGTCACAAAGTCCGACCATGTCATAGCCTCAATGGGTGGGGCTCCCAACGTGTCACTAACTGCCTCCCACCAGTCTCTAGCTCTATCTCTCAAACAACCAGCATCATACCTGACCTTCGACTCCCCAGGGAAGAAGCTCGTCAACTGCGCAGACTCGATGTCTACAATCCATCTCCTGGCCATAATGGGGTCCTTCACCCCGTGGAAGTCTGGCACACCACATCCCCTGAAATCCTTGAAGGAGAGCGTGCGAGTCCCTGACTGGCCCAGTGCCATGTCGCTCCTGAATGCCCTAAGGCGATCCTCCATCAGCTCAAAGATACCTTCCTTGATCGACCCGAAAATCACCGGGGTCGCCTCAAGGATATCTCTCGTAATCTCGGATGCAATGAACGCTCGCAATTCATCATCGAATGGCTTGAAACCTGAACCCGAACCTGAAATTGAACCTGAACCAGACTCTGAACCTCCTGCTCTGTGACGTGTCACCACTATTCTGAAATAAAACACATAATTGTCAGGGTCATACATGACCTCGATAGATTTCACACACGCTACAAGTTCCCTGGTTCTATCTCAGCCCTCCCTGACTCGAGTATGGATCCTCTGCTTTCAGTAGTACGGGCCCATACTACCTTCCAGATCCATTCGTACTTTCCTCAAGGATTGCCTTGACTTCACCAAGTCCCTTCTACTGCTACTGCTCTCCATGCTAATCTCATCCTAGGCTTACCCTAGGGTAATCTCCGACCCACTATTTGCCATCAGCTGCATAAGAAGTCCTTTTCATCTCTCCCTAACTAGCTTGCAAATAACATTACATATTACTAAGACCAGATAATTCTTCGAATGATGGATCCTACCCTACAACGGTTGGACTCAGACAAGAGCTGCGAAATAGGGCTAGAGCTAACCTTCTGAAATTATTTAGTCCTCATAATATGTAACTTAACGTATTCATGTACTGGTTAATTAAAGATAACTAGAACTCCTAAAAGCGCAAAGCAAGCAACATTCGCGCATTGAGTAACCAAAACCAAGCATACTCTAATCAGGCTATCATATTACTGACTAACCAGTACTATCATGCAATTCAATAAGTTCATACATCAGGCACATAAGGCATCTTCCTAGATCCTTAGCCCCAATCTAGCATGCAATTCTCGTACACATAGTAGACATATAAGTAATCCTTCCTAGATCCTTAGTCCTAATCTAGCATGCAGTTCTCATAATCATATCATATAACATAACAAACATGTATGGGTATCTTGGGGAAAACTTACTTGATCTCGGCCGATTGCACGCATCACACACCTTGTTCTTTATTCGAAACCCTTATTTTAAATTTTAAAAAAATTATTTTTCTTGTAAAAACTTTTTAAATCCTCGATTTGAGTTCAGAAACCCCTGAAGGTGTGTCCGAATCCCTCAAACCAAGGCTCTAATACCAACTTGTGACATCCCAAAATCCAAGACCAAAAACTTCATTTTTAATTTAATAATTCATAAAACAGATTATTGAAAACATCATCGAATTATCTCATTTCATAAAAACCCTTTATTCATATATCTCAAAAACATGTCATAAGACAATAATGTCAGAGTACAAATCCTAAGAACATCATAGTGCAGAAAGTCGGGGTGTGATGCGTTGCAGTCATGTCGGCTCCTTTCCCTTCAAAGAAGAAGTACCTGAAACCAAAACTGTAAACCGTAAGCACGAAACTTAGTCAGTTCCCCCATCATACCACATACCATACAATAACATACTGTCAGGCATATCTGGGTGCCCGCCCTACCCCTTCGGTCTCATTCAACCGGTAACCGCCTAACATATCTGGGTGTTGGCCTACCCCTTCGGTCTCTTTCAACCGGATACCGCCTAACATATCCGAGTGTTGGCCAACCCCTTCGGTCTCTTTCAACCAGATATGGGGACTATTTCACCACTACCACTACCACATAATACCCTAACATATACACATAAATCACATACTTGCCTAGCATATCTGGGTGCTGGCCTACCCCTTCGGTCTCTTTCAACCGGATACCACCTAACATATCCAAGTGTTGGCCAACCCCTTCAGTCTCTTTCAACCAAATACAGGGACTATTTCACCCCTACCACTACCACATAATAACCTAACATATACACATAAATCACATACTTGCCTAGCATATCTGGGTAATGGCCTACCCCTTCGGTCTCTTTCAACCGGTAACCGGGGACTATTTTACTCCTACCACTACCGCATAATAACATAGCATACTAGCACATAAAGCATAACAGATAGTGGCATACTAGACAATTATTACAATGACAATCATCTCAACTACACTCTCCTACTAGTGGGCCGGCGTTGGTGCCTTAGACCCACTTCTACTGGAAGGTAACTCACCTCGATAACTAGAAGTAGCTGCAAAAACTCCGGCTCCTGATATCACCCGACTCAAGCCCGTATACATAGAAGATTTCCTTTAATTCCCTTTTCATACTCATAACCCCTTAAGGGTCAACTTTGGTCAAAGTCCAAGTCAAAGTCAACATTCTGGTCGAAGTCAACGTTCTGGTCAAAGTCAACCTTCTGGGTTGACTCAACTCGCTGAGTCGGTCCATCAACTCGCCGAGTTCCATAAATCATAAACCCTGAAATCGCGACCCACCTCGTCGAGTTTCTCATGAACTGGTCGAGTTTCTCCTATCACAAAATCGGGACTTTCCAACCCCACTCGTCGAGTCCGTCCTGAACTCGTCGAGTCTTTCCTTTTCCAGAATCGGGGAACTTCGACCCAACTCGTCGAGTTCTTCAGTCTGTTAGGCTTTCTTAATGGATTAAGTCACAAATCTTCAGATCTAAGCTCCATACTTCATAAACAGACTGGAAATGTCCTTAGAAGGGTAAAGTTTCCAAACTTTACCCGTTAATACCCTTCCTTAAGATATATAGCTCAAACCCTAACTATAAAAGGTCTAGATCTTGATCCAAAAGCCATTTATACTTCAAGATAGGGTGTACAAACAGAGATCTAGACCTTAGAGACTAGATGAACATGTAAAGTTTCAGTCTTTCTCTCCATGCATGGCCTTTTAGAGCTTAAAAAGCAAAATGATACTCTAAGGCTTGCATGGCGCTTCAATGGCCATAAAGTTTGCACCTTTATGCCATGAAAGCCCTTCTAGACCCTAGATCTGAAAGGATATTCACTTGGGACGTCCAAGTCCCAAAAGCTAACAATCTAGGGCCAAAATATGGAGAAAATGCCCTAAAGCTAGATCTAAGCATATAATATACAAGATACGAGCTTTATACCTTAGATGAACCAGAAATGAAGCTAGATTTCTGGATCTACTCTTCTCCAACACTTCCTTGCTCCTTCTTCAAGTGTCTTCTTCTTCAAAACCACAAAGAATGCACCAAGAATGGCTCAAAACTCTCAAAAGTGTATTAGGGTTTCGTAGCTAGGGTTTGAGATGATGGAGGCTTTATATGAGGCCAGCCTTTGGAGGTTAAGGTGTTTAGATAGGGTGCAAAACCCTGAAAATTAGGGTTTCATTCTGCTAGTCCTACTCGTTGAGTTGAGGCTCTCAACTCATCGAGTAGACTTCACAATCCGCGTCCCAAATCCATCTCTACTCGACGAGTTTGGGGCCTCCAATTCCTCGAGTTTCTAAACAAAAATGAATAATTTATAGTTTTAAATACATACTAGGAACCGAGCATTACAAGTAAGCAATAACACGACCTCTCTGCATCAAAACCGCGCCCAATCCCATGATGGACGCGTAACTATAGACCACAAAATCCTCAACACCCTCTGGCAAGGTCAAAATCGGCGCCTCGTATAACCTCTTTCTCAGAGTCTCAAACGTTGCCTACTGCTCAGGCCCCAGCAAAAGTGGCAGTCTTCTTGGTCAGCCGGGTCAGAGGAACCGCTACCTTGGAGAAATCCTGAATAAATCTCCGGTAATATCCAACTAAATCAAGGAAACTCCGAATATCAGATGGAGACCTGGGAACTTCCCACCTTATCATGGCCTCCACCTTGGCCCGATCGACCAGAATACCGTTCTGGCTGACAAGGTGCCCCAGAAACTGCACCTCGCGCAACCAGTACTCGCACTTGGAGAACTTCGTATACAGCCTCTCCCTCCTCAGGGTCTCCAACACCCCTCACAAGTTCTCCTCATGTTGTTCCTAGGTCTTGGAATAGACCAGGATGTCATCAATGAATATAATCACAGACCGATCCAACATCGGTCGACGCATGCGGTTCATGAGGTCCATGAACGCGGCTGGAGCATTGGTGAGCCCGAAGGGCATCACCACGAAATCGTAATGACCATAGCGAGTCCGGAAGGCCGTCTTCTGCACATCGTCTTCTCTGACCCTCATCTGATGATAATCCGAACGTAGATCAATCTTGGAAAACCAAGACGCACCCTAAAGTTGGTTGAACAAATCATCAATCTTCGGGAGTGGATAACAGTTCTTCACCGTTAGCTTGTTCAACTCCTGGTAGTCAATACACATTCGATGTGACCCGTCCTTCTTCTTCACAAACAGGATCGGTGCACCCCAAGGCGAACTACTCGGTCAGATGAATCCCTTGTCTAACAACTCCTATAGCTGTGTAGACAGCTCCTGCATCTCTGGTGGAGCTAATCGATATGGTGCCTTGGCTATCGGATCCGCACCAGGAACCAAATCAATCTGGAACTCCACCTTCCTCTCTCCAGAGGCACCCCATGTAAATCCTCTGGAAACACATCTGGGTACTCTCGCACCACCGGCACATCATCAACTAACGCCTTACCCTACTCTCGGGTATCCATAACATAGGTAACGAACCTAGAACAACCTTGATGGAGATAGCGTCTGGCCCTAACGGCTGAGCATAGGACTAGCCCGCACTGAGCGCCTTCTTTATGGACCGCCAACGCTCCCCCACTTGGGGCCCAAACCCGTATCAGCTGGCGCTCATAATCAATCATTATCCCATTGGGGCTTAACCAATCCATCCCCACTATAACGTTGTTCCCGCCTAGAGGAATGGGAACCAAGTCAATCCGATACCGCTCACTCAGCATCCCCAGAACACAATCCCGATGAACCCTCGTTGCCCGGACGGATCGATCATTTGCAATATCAACATCTAATGGATGATCCAGCTCACTCGGAGATCCGGAAAACCTCTTGCTGATCGCAAGATATACGAAAGAACGGGTAGCCCCCGAATCAAATAATACCAAGGCAGCGATACCGTTCACAAGGAACGATCCTAAAACAAAACATATAAATTATAAGCAACAAAATCAACATAAATAAAGAGTTAAGGAGAAGAGATATACCCATCACCACATCTGGTGCAGCACGCGCCTCCTCGGTGGTCAACTGAAAGGCCCGACTCCTCACCACCGGAGCATCCGCCTTGCCTTGGCGGCCATCTGTGATCCGTAAGGTGGCAGTATCTGGTGCTACCACTGGTCCGCCTGATGGTAGACTCGGGCAGTTGGCTTTCTTGTGGCCCCTATGATTGCAATGAAAGCAAATCAGGTCTGATGTCTGTGTAGTGGTGATAGAAGCAGTACAATCCTTGCTAAAGTGCCTTGACTTGCTACACTTGTAGTAGCCCGTGATGGGTTTTTGAGCATTCTAACACTTCCTAAGTGTACATGCAACCCTAATAACCTTGAATCTATGTTTTCTCTATATACATGCAAATTTCTTTTTCAAGGTTATTTCCTAACTAGCATGGCATGGGGATTACATAAAACATAAAACTAGTAGAAATACATACCTTGTTGTTGCTTAGATTCCTTCAAGACTTTGTGAGCCTAGCACCCCAAATGTTGTGCCTCAAATGCTTCACACAACACCACAAGACTTGGAATAACTTGAGAGAATACTTCTAGCACTCAAAATTGGTTATGCCCTCTCTAGTAACACTAGGTCCACTAGCTCCACTTTGTTAGCCATAGGGTTCCTTTTATAGTGTTGTCACAATCAGGGTTTACCCATGAATGCCCTTAATTGTCATGACTCTTGATTTCCCATGACCCATGGATTTGTAACTCCCATGGACTATCCATGGAGCTCCATTTGGTTACATCCATAACCCATAAACCATGGATCATTAATCCACCATAAAAGAATTGATGATTGTCATAATCAACCCTATATATTTAATTAGTTTCACTTTGATCACCAAATTAATCCTAGATTAATACTTGATCAATACTAATTAAATAATACTATTATTAATATATTAGAACTTATAATATATTAATAATCATAAGTGCCTTATTCTCTCATTTAGTCTATCCAAGTATTGCAATGCCATGCAACCCAAATGGACCATGCCGGGTCGGGTCAAGTACATACCAAATAAAGTTATGGACTTAGACACTATATCCAACAGTCTCCCACTTGGATAAGTCTAATAACTATATTTGCAAATATGACTTCAAAATCCGACTAGCAATCGTAGCTCTTTCAAAGTCTCTCGGAACTGAGATGATGATGATACGCCATTTTAAGATAAGTGATCATATAATCCTCTATTCTCATGATATCAGCCGGACAAACACATGGAACATGGTCTTACTTATTGTCTAGCATTTGTTTCTCGATCTCTGATTTGTTTCAACATAGAACTAAATTGAACACATCAATTAGGTTCTGACCGGGCCCGGTACATAGGTCAAAACCAAATCATCGAGGGGCCCAGATATCGCTTCTATTTCTAGAAGGAACAGATAAACTTCGACTGATATGCTTGTACTAACTACTTGTTGAATTATTCACAAAGGCACGTTTTATAACATCGAGTTACCAATGCATTTTCGTACAATCAATGAATAACCAACTCATAGTCAACAACTCATATCTCTAGGTTTGAAGATTTATATGATATTACCGTCTCACGATCACTCGAGATAAATTCCATGAAGTGATGCAAGTGAGCGTGGGTTGGATCCAATACTCAGCCCTTATGAGTACTCATGAATGTTGTAGCAACCATTGCATTGTCCAAAGCACTTTTAGACAAATCATACAAGCCAAATTCATGACAGTCTTAAATCAATACTTACTTCCAAAGTTTGACTGACTGTGGATGGTTTGAATAATAACATAATTATTCTGGAAGTAAAAACATGCAAAATTGAAACATAGTAAACAATCAACACAAGATAGTAACACCTTACTCATAACTAAATAACAACTTTTATTTATCATCAAATGTCAATTACATTTTACAAGTTTCAGGAATCTAATTATTGAAACTAATATCATCCCTCAGCCCAATGCGCCTCGCATGCTGTAAATGCTTAACCCTGCTCAGTCCCTTCGTGAGGGGATCTGCCGGGTTCTCATTTGATGATACCCTCTTAGCCACGAGGAGTCCTTCTTCTATTCGATGTCTTATGAAATGGTATTTTCTGTCAATGTGCCTAGATCTCCCGTGATCTCTCGGTTCCTTAGCCAAAGCAACCGCACTTTCATTGTCACAGAAAATTTCCATTGGCTCCTTTATAGCTGGTACAACTCCAAGGTCTCCGATGAAGTTCTTTAGCCATATCGCCTCCTTAGCTGCTTCACTTGCTGCTATGTACTCTGATTCACAAGTAGAATCAGCTACTGTCTCCTGCTTGGAACTTTTCCAAGTAATTGCCCCTCCATTTAGGATAAAGACCCAGCCTGACTGAGAGCGGAAATTATCCCTATCAGTCTGGAAGCTAGCATCGCTATATCCTTCCACTCTCAAGTCATCACTGCCTCCGAGGGTAAGGACCCAATCCTTAGTCCTCCGCAGATACTTGAGAATGTTCTTTACCGCTGTCCAGTGTGCCTTGCCAGGGTTCCCTTGATATCTACTGACCATGCTCAAAGCAAAGGCCACATCAGGGCGAGTACAAGTCATAGCATACATGATCGAGCCCACAGCGGAAGCATATGGTATATGACTCATCTCAGCTATCTCAGCCTCTGTACTCGGACTCTGAGTCTTACTCAGCTTGGCATTACTCTGGATTGGTAATTCTCCTTTCTTGGAATCTTGCATACTGAACCTCTTCAGTACCTTATCCACATAAGTACTTTGACTAAGTCCAATTAGTCTCTTACTCCTATCTCTCAATATCCTTATCCCTAGGATATAGGCAGCTTCCTCAAGGTCCTTCATAGCGAAACACTTCCCAAGCCAGGACTTAACCTCCTGCAAGGTTGGGACGTCGTTTCCTATGAGAAGTATGTCATCCACATACAACACCAAGAAGCTAACTATGCTCCCACTAGCCCTGACATACACACAAGACTCATCCTCACTCCTAGAAAAGCCAAACTCTTTGACTTTCTCATCAAAGCAAAGATTCCATCTGCGAGATGCTTGTTTCAATCCATAAATGGATTTATCAAGCTTACACACTCTATTAGGGTATCTTGTATCGACAAAACCCTCTGGTTGAGCCATGTAAACATCCTCAGCCAATTTTCCATTAAGGAAAGCGGTTTTGACATCCATTTGCCATATTTCATAATCATGAAATGCAGCTATGGCTAACAATACTCTAATAGACTTAATCTTAGCTACTGGTGAGAAGGTCTCATCATAGTCAACTCTCGGAGTTTGAGTAAAGCCCTTCGCAACCAGTCGCGCTTTATAAGTGTGTACCTTCCCATCCATGTCGGTCTTCTTCTTGAAGATCCATTTGCACCCAACTGTCTTACGACCTGGTACATTGTCAACCAAGTTCCAAACTTGATTGTCATACATGGACTGAATCTCGCTGTCCATAGCCACCTTCCATTTAGCAGACTCAGGGCCTGCCATGGCTTCCCTGTAATTATTAGGTTCATCCAAATCTATTAGTGTACTATCACTAATAAATGTATCACCTTCAGTGGTGATGTGATAACCATAATAAAAATCAGGTGTGTTCCTCACCCTAGTGGAACGTCTTGGAGGTACAGACTCATCTATCGGATCAACAGGAGTTTCCTCCTCAGGTTGGTCGATAGCATATGAGGTTCCTTCACCACTTGACTCTTGAAGCTCTTCAAGGTCAATTTGCCTCCCACTGTCCCCTTGGCTTATGAATTCTCTCTCACGAAAGACTCCTCTTCTTGCCACAAAAACCACATTATCACTGGGTCTGTAGAAGAGGTAACCAAAGGATCTATGTGGGTAGCCGATGAAAATACACCTCTCACTTCGAGGTTCAAGCTTGTCATGAGTCTCACGCCTCACGAAAGCTTCACAACCCCAAATCTTGATGTGGTCCAAATTGGGAACTTTCCCAGTCCACATCTCGTGAGGTGTTTTGGCAACCTTTTTAGTAGGGACTAGATTAAGGATATGGACAGCAGTCTCTAAGGCATACCCCCAGAAAGAGATTGGTAACGAAGCTCGACTCATCATGGAACGAACCATATCCAGTAAGGTTCGATTGCGCCTCTCAGCTACACCATTCAACTGTGGTGTTCTGGGATGTGTCAATTGTGAGACAATCCCACATTCCTTAAGATAGTCAAGGAACTCAATGCTAAGATACTCTCCTCCTCGATCGGATCGGAGCATCTTGATGTTCCTGCCCAATTGATTCTCCACTTCCTGCTTAAACTCTTTGAACTTTTCAAAGGTTTCTGACTTATGCTTGATTAAGTAAATATATCCATATCTACTGTAATCATCAGTAAAAGTCACATAATAGCGATTAGCATCCCTTGTAGCAACTCTGAAGGGCCCACACACATCCGTGTGTACAAGGTCCAACAAACCTTCACCCCTATCACAAGTACCTGTAAAGGGTGACTTTGTCATTTTTCCAAGTAAACAAGACTCGCAACTATCATCTGACTTGAGGTCAAATGATTCCAAGACTCCAGCCTTTTGGAGTTGGCCTATGCGCTTCTTGTTAACATGTCCAAGACGACAATGCCACAAAGATGCTTTATCCAAGCTATCTGAAGAATCAATATACAACACATTATTTCCTAGATTGTCTACAACATTCACGGCTTCATATACACCATCACAAGGTAATGCTTTAAAGTAAAATACATCATTGTAATAAACATTAATAGCACCATTTTTATTATCAAATGAAAATGTAAAACCTTGTTTGTACAAGCCATGAAAGGAAATAATATTTCTCGCCATTTCGGGCGAGTAACAACACTTATTCAAATCTAACATTAACCCATTATTAAGCAATAAAGAATAAACTCCTATCTTGGTAACAGGTGATGCTTTCCTGTTGCCCATGACTAAGTTTATCTTCCCGTGCTCCACTTGCTCACTTCTTCTTAGTGCCTGCAAATCAGCACAAATGTGAATACCACACCCTGTATCAAGCACCCAAGAATTAGCATTAGATGAGTTGTTAGACAATATTGTGTAAATACCTGCATGGGTGGGTTTAACCTTCCCATCCTTTAGATCTTGCATATATTTAGGGCAGCTTCGCTTGAAGTGTCCCTTATCCTGGCAATAGAAGCATTGTGCTTCCTTTGGGTTTGAAGAAGGAGTAATGGGACCTTTCTTTGTCCCACTTGAAGAGGAACCATCAAGAGTCTTACCCTTGGTACCCTTCGAAGGGTTTTTCCTCTTCTTACCCTTTCCCTGCCCAATAGCCAGAATAGGGGCTGTTGAAGGAGTAGAAGTAGCAACCGCTTTACCCTTAAGGACATTCTCAGCTGTCCTTAAGAGTCCTTGAAGTTTGCTAAGTGTGACTTCCTCCTTGTTCATATGATAAGTCATACGAAACTGATCATAACTTGGAGGTAAGGAATGGAGAATGATGTCAATCGCCATTTCCTTAGGAAAGTCAACATTTAGCTTCAGCAACCGGTCAACGAACCTTTGCATCTTCTGCAAGTGACCGGTGATGGGTTCACCATCCTTCATCCTTGCGGTTATCATGGAGGAGATGATTTCATACCTCTCCTGACGCGCGCTCTGATGGTACCTTTCCATCAGATCCAAGTGCATCTCATAGGGGTAGAAATCTTCATAGGATTTTTGAAGTTCAGGAGTCATGGTGGCCATCATGATGCATGCTACTTTAGTAGCATCCTTTTCATGTGCAACAAACTCCGCAAACTCTTCAGGAGTAGCAGTGGCTTCATTCACAACCTTAAGCTCCCTATCGAGGACATATTCTTTGTCCTCATAGCGGGTAATCATTCTGATGTTTCTGATCCACTCATTGAAATTGGATCCATCAAAGATGACCTTACCACACAAGTTCATAAGGGAAAAGGAGCCTGTTGGGTTTGAGCCAGAAGCATTGTTGGAAGACATCTGAAAGGAAAGAAAGACAAGTTTCATTAGATTAGGAATCCTTAATAATTCACCCAAATGAAATATTAAGGCTAGGATCCAACAAACTATTTATAGTTGGAAGAGGGATGCCGTAATCCATACTATAAAATATTTGAAGGTAGGTAAATGACGATTTACCAATTTCCACCATAAGAACGAAATATTTTATTATTAGGTTTTATTGGTTTGAAACGCCTAGATCTTTTGAGATACATTGAACTTTTCAATGGCATGTTTGAATCTCGATTGTGCCCTCTCAAGTTTGTGACTGGGATGCCGATGATCACAAACAAGGTGTGAATAACCATACAAATTGACTTGGTACCCTCAACAATATTACCTAATCGATGTGCCGGTTAACCACACACGCTCCACCGATCTATAATAAGGTCAAGTTACCCTTTGCCACTCTTACTAGTCCATGTTAGTGTGCCGGTTAACCACACACGCTCCACTAACGACTTGGTATGGTACAAAGTGTAATTTTATGGGCTAGCACCAATTTCACATTTTCCTAAAGTAACTAAGATTGGGAATTTATAATGTATAGTTACTTTATAATTCATTATACTTTTAACAAGTATTTAAAGTCGTATCCTACCCGTTCGGCTAACGACCCTCCACCGATCAAGGAAGCGGTGGGTGAGAGTGGACACCCATTAAGTTACCATTTTATAGGCAACAACCTTATACCCCCCTTATAGACCGGCTTCGTGAATGAGGCCTACTAACGGTAAGAATGACATATTCTTATACATATCTATATAATAAAATTATAATAATAGTATAAGTGTTGATTTTTAAACCTTTTAAAAATCTAAGGTTTAATTTGGAATAAAAGTATTAAAGTGTAAGACTTTTCAAATTCCAAAACTTGAGGGAAAGATTTGAAACTATTCCAAGTCTCTTCAATTTGTAACTTATGAGTTTTAATGGTTCATAAAAATGAAGACTCTTCATTTTATGAAACCTCTTTAGTTCTTTAATCACAATTAAAAGAAGTGACTCTTGGTTATCCATAACTTGAGGACAAGTTATGGACACCATCATAGCCATTAAGATCATGAATTAAACACACATGGTGGTTACACATAATTCCTATGATCTTCTAAAAACTCATAAGAACACAAATTCATGTCAAGCAATTTCAAGAAATCATATAAACAAATACAATACTTGAAAATTGATAAAAGTCATGTAAAATGGGTTAACATAATCATTATCATTTTGAAAAACAGATTTTACAAGTCCAAAACAGATTGGGATAATGATCTTAATCCATTTCCAGCAACAAAACTCGAAAAAACTGCCCAGCACGCTCCTACTCGCCGAGTGCACTATTCTACTCGGCGAGTAGAATGAATTTGTTCATGGACTCGGCGAGTCCTCCCCATGGACTCGGCGAGTCCAGTCGTCAGAATGCAGAATTTTTGATTTTTAAGCAGTTTTGCATCAAGTATACAGAAAACAATCCTAGGCTCTGATACCACTGATGGGTTTTTGAGCATTCTAACACTTCCTAAGTGTACATGCAACCTTAATAACCTTGAATCTATGTTTTCTCTATATACATGCAGTTTCTTTTTCAAGGTTATTTCCTAACTAGCATGGCATGGGGATTACATAAAACATAAAACTAGTAGAAATACATACCTTGTTGTTGCTTGGATTCCTTCAAGACTTTGTGAGCCTAGCACCCCAAATGTTGTGCCTCAAATGCTTCACACAACACCACAAGACTTGGAATAACTTGAGAGAATACTTCTAGCACTCAAAATTGGTTATGCCCTCTAGTAACACTAGGTCCACTAGCTCCACTTTGCTAGCCATAGGGTTCCTTTTATAGTGTTGTCACAATTAGGGTTTACCCATGAATGCCCTTAATTGTCATGACTCTTGATTTCCCATGACCCATGGATTTGTAACTCCCATGGACTATCCATGGAGCTCCATTTGGTTACATCCATAACCCATAAACCATGGATCATTAATCCACCATAAAAGAATTGATGATTGTCATAATCAACCCTATATATTTAATTAGTCTCACTTTGATCACCAAATTAATCCTAGATTAATACTTGATCAATACTAATTAAATAATACTATTATTAATATATTAGAACTTATAATATATTAATAATCATAAGTGCCTTATTCTCTCATTTAGTCTATCCAAGTATTGCAATGCCATGCAACCCAAATGGACCATGACGGGTCGGGTCAAGTACATACCAAATAAAGTTATGGACTTAGACACTATATCCAACAGCCCGTACCACCCGCCTTGAAAACCTCGTCATGCGACCTGCCACATTTGCCGCAATGGCTCCGACCCTGCTGGCCCTTCGACCGAGATTCGAAACCCTTGGGTTTCTTCGCTGAAACCCCAACTGTCTGCCCATGCAACGCCTTCCTCTTCCCTATGTGCTCCAGGTCAATCTCTCGTTCCCGTGCCCTGTCTATCATATCATCTAGTGTCGGGCAGGCAGAAAAACTAATGAAATCCCTGGTGTCAGATCTCAACATATCATGGTATCGGGTCTTCCCCATCTCCTCATCAGCTGCATACTAGGGTACCAACAATACCCTCTCTCTGAACTTGGAGGTGATCTCCGCCACAGTCTCAGTCGTCTGCCTCATATCAAGAAACTCCCTGGGTAGCTGCTGCACCTCAACAGCCGGTGCAAACTCTGCTCGAAACCTGGTCACAAAATCTGGCCAGGTCATGGCCTCAATGCCCGGGTCTCCTAGGGCATAGCCAACCTCCTCCCACCAATCCCGGGCTCGCTCCCTCAAACACCATGCTGCGAACCTGACCTTCGACCCCTCGGGGAAGAAGCTCGTCATCTGAGCACATATCGATGTCGACTATCCAATGCCTGGCTGCTATGGGGTCCTTCACCCCAAAGAAATCTGGTGCCCCACATCCCCTAAAATCCTTGAAGGAGAGTGTGTGGGCCCTCGACTGGCTAGCGGTCAGATCGGCCCTGAAGATCCGCATACGATCCACCATCAACTCCATGATACCTTCCTTGATCGACCCGAACATCACAGGGGTTGCATCAAGGATGCCTATCGTAATCTCAGATGCAATGAAATCTCGCAAACCCTTATCAATTGGTTTGGAGCCCGTGCCCGAACCAGATCCAGATCCTAAACCTCCCGCTCCATGACGTGTCACCATCATACTGAAATATAACCACATAAACAGTTAGCGTACACACGAGAAGATTCACACTCTCAGGTTCCTCAGATTCATCGTGGTCTTCTTGGAATCGGTTATAAATCCTGTGCTTTCAGTAGTATGGGCCTAATACTACTTTTCACACCTATTTATACCCTCCTCAAGGACTACCCCGAGCCCTCCAAGTCTCCTTTCCTAACTAATACGCTCTCAAACTATAAGGCGTCCTATACACCAAACATCTCATAGGGACTCCCTAAGACTCCCTTCCTCACCCCTCTCTGCTATCAGCTGCAGAAGGAACTTCTACAGGTACTACCTAACTACTGTATGAATGCAGTTAAATACTACTAGTACCAGATAATTCTTCGAATAACAAGTTCCACCCTACAACGGTTGTACTCAAACAAGAGCTGCGCAATAGAGTTAAACCTATACTTCTAAAATTATCCAGTCGTAGTATTATGTAACCCAATGCATTCATCCATTAGTTAGTTAGTAGAAACAAAACTTCCTAAAGCACAAAGCATGCATCATTCAAGCATCAGGCAAATCAACTCAAAACACACCCTATACAGGCCATCCTAACAAGTAACCGATCTGATACTAGCATGCAAGTCTAAAAGCTCATACAAATAAGCACATAAAGGCATCTCTCCTAGCATTCTATCAAGCAACCCTGAGCAGATCCTTAACCCCTAATCTAGAATGTGATTCATATCATTGCATAACACATATAACTTGTATGGGTATTTTGGGAAAACTTACTTCAGCTCGGCCGATTGCACACATCACACTCCTTGTCTTTTATAAAATCCTTAGATTTAAATGTTTCTTTCTGTGAAAAACCTACCAAAACCTCGATTTGAGTCCAGGCACACCCGAGAGTATTCCTGAATTCCTTAAACCAAGGTTGAGATACCAACTTCTAACATCCCCAAAAATACAGGTAAAATTTTGTTTTTAAATTCATTCAATTCATAAGAGATTGATACCAAAATATTCAAAAGAGTCATACTGTAACATATTATCAGAGTACAAATCCCAAAATCACTAAGTGCAGAAAAACATAGAGTGATGCGGTGCGACCAGGTCCGGCCCTTCCCTTCGAACTAGAAGTACCTGAAACAGAAACTGAAAACTATAAGAACAAAGCTTAATGAGTTCCCCCAATATACCACATACTAAACAAACATACTGCCAAGCATATCTGGGTGCTGGCCTACCCCTTCGGTCTATTTCAACTGGATACTGCCAAGCAAATCTAGGTGTTGGCCTACCCCTTCGGTCTATCTCAACGGGATATTGCCTAGTACAACTGGGTGTTGGCCTACCCTTTCGGTCTATTTCAACCGGATACCAGGTCTATTTCACCCCTACTACTACCACATAATATCATATCAGTAATCACAGAGTCATCAAGCAAATACAAACATACTGACAATTATCACAAAGATAATCATCACACTATAACATAAACTAGTGGTCCGGCCTTGGTGCCTTCAACCCACGGCTACTGCGAAGGAAGACTTACCTCAGACTGTGGGTATCAAATCGCACTCAGCAGATAACTCGCGAACTCCTCTCTTTATTGCACAAGCATAAAACCCTAATTATAAATTAGGTCACAATCTAACCCGAAGGTCCAACACCCTAATCCTTAACTTAAGTCAAAAAGGCTCCTTCTCCTTTGCCTGATTGGTCCTCCTATTTAAGGCCCAAATCAACACAAAAACCCAAAAAGGCATCCAAGCCCACCATAGGGCCTCTAAGGACCAATATGGCCCAAGGATCCTAACCATGACCTTAGCCCCAAAAATGACTTGCTACACTCAGGTGCGCCCGAGGCCCAACTTATTTAAATCTAAAGACCAATCAGCAAACGAGACTAAAATCTTCCAACCCCACAGATTACATATGCGTAGTGTATTTGTCTTGTATGCGCAACGTACACTGGTTTTAACCAGGGGTCGAGGCGCTGACCCATGCAACGTACACCAGAGTACGTATGGCGTAGTAGACTGCCACCCCATTCTAATTTCAATGACTTAATCCCTTAAGATCTCACATCCAAAACTTAGATCCAGATCCCTAGGAACATCCTAAGCCATAAAGTTGCAAATTTTATGGTTTTGCATGCAAGGATGGGGCCCAA